>NC_084564.2:30535000-30555000 GCF_033978685.3 Nerophis lumbriciformis | reverse complement strand
CTTAAATTACAAGTACTTGGGTTTTACTCTTGATCAGGAGCTTTCATTTAAAGCCCATATTAACAACTTGGTCTCTAAGCTTAGGGTAAAGCTTGGTTTCTTTTTTAGAAATAAAAACTGCTTCTCTCTTAAAGTCAGAAAGAAATTGGTGACAGCAACTATCTTGCCTGTAATTGATTATGGAGACGTGCTTTTATTTTAGTGCTTCATCTAAATGCCTCCAGTCCTTGGACACTGTTTTTCATTCAGCACTAAGATTTGTTACTGGCTGTCGTAGTCTCACCCACCATTGTCAACTGTCTATGAAGTCAGACTTATCTTCATTGAGTGCACACAGATACACACATTGGCTGACTATCATTTATAAGGCTCTTTTAGGTTTAATACCTCCATACTTGTGTACTCTGTTACAAAGAAAAAGCAGCTCTTACGCATTACGTTCTAACAATTTGTATGTTTTAACTGTTCCTCATGTACGGACGGAATTTGGCAAAAGAGCTTTTGGCATTGCTGCTCCTATGGCATGGAATGCATTGCAGATGAAACTGAAACTTACAGAACTACTTTCATTTGGAGCCTTCCGTTCTGTCCTGAGGGACAGACAGCGAGAGACGTTTGCACAGTGCCTGTGTTTTTAAAAGGTGTAAATCTTTGTTGTTTTACAGTTCTCTTATGTATTTTAAAGTGTATGTCTTAACGTATTATTTTTTTGGAACTGCTCTGTGACATGTGCTGTTGACCTCTTGGCCAGGTCACCCTTGTGAAAGAGATCTTGATCTCAATGGGTTTCTCATCTGGTTAAATAAAGGTTCTAATAAAAAAAACTATAAGGAGTCATTAATCTGCATGCAGCAAGAGCCTTTTTCACCGGAATTCTCGACGAAGCGCTATTAACTTGCCAAACACACTTGACAGCGTTTCAATATCTTTCTTTTGAAATATTTTTGAAGAAATTCGCAGTATTGGCTTTTTAAGGTGTGTTTTCCCTGCAAGCAATGGCCCTTCGGAGGCTCTTAACGAGAATGTGACATGACTTAACTTGCAGAACGGAGGGACTGTAATCTCATTTTGCCCTGTCAGCGTGATTTGAGAGCAGTCCGAACATGCAGGTACCCACTGACACATAAATACACACACACACACACACACACACACACACACACACACACACACACATGCCTGTGTGTTGTGTACACACCGTCAGCAGTAGAGAACACAGCCTGCGTCATGACCAATTACTGCCTTTGAAAATGGTACATGTAAAAAGGGTACTCTGTGTTTTATTACTCAACATTTTCTTTTACTCCCTGTCTTGTACAAATGCACTATCATAAAAAGTAAAAAAATATATACAGTCGTGGTCAAAAGTTTACATACACTTGTAAAGAACATAATGTCATGCCTATGAATTTTTGACCACTCCTCTTGACAAAATTGGTGCAGTTCAGCTAAATTTGTTGGTTTTCTGACATGGACTTGTTTCTTTAGCATTTTCCACATGTTCTCAATGGGGTTTAAGTCTGGACTTTGGGAAGGCCATTCTAAAACCTTAATTCTAGCCTGATTTAGCCATTCCTTTACCACTTTTAAAGTGTGTTTGGGGTCATTGTCCTGTTGGAACACCCACACCTGGTAAAGGTAATCCTCCTTTTTAATTGTCCCATTTACTCTCTGTGAAGCACCAGTTCCATTGGCAGCAAAACAGGCCCAGAGAATAATACTACCACCACCATGCTTGATGGTAGGGATGGTGTTCCTGGGATTAAAGGCCTCACCTTTTCTCCTCCAAACATATTGCTGGGTATTGTGGCCAAACGGCTACATTTTTGTTTCATCTGACCACAGAACCTTCCTCCAGAAGGTCTTATCTTTGTCCATGTGATCAGCAGCAAACTGTAGACGAGCCTTAAGGTGTGGCTTCTGGAGCAAGGGCTTCCTTCTTGCATGGTAGCCTCTCAGTCCATGGCCATGCAAAACATGCTGGACTGTGGACGCTGACACCTGTGTTCCAGCAGCTTCCAATTCATTGCAGACCCGCTTTTTGGTGGTTCTCGGTTGACTCTTGATCATCCTGAATAATTTTCTGTCAGCAGCAGGTGATAGCTTGCGTTTTCTTCCTGATCGTGGCAGTGACAAAACTGTGCCATGCACTTTATACTTACGGACAGTTGTCTGCACAGTTGCTCTTGGGATCTTAAGCTGCTTTGAAATGGCTCCAAGTGACTTTCCTGACTTGTTCAAGTCAATGATTAGTTTTTTCAGATCTGTGCTGAGTTCCTTTGACTTTCCCATTGTCGCGTTTGTAACCGAGTCCAATAACTGCATCACATGAGCCCTATTTAAATGGGCTCAGAGGAGTCAACAATCATAATCACTCACATGAAGTTAAGAGGCCATGCCATTAAGGTAATTTGATTTGATTTTAACTTTTCTACATCACCAGAATTTATCATGTATGTTGCTGTATGTATACTTTTGACCCAGCAGATTTGCTCACATTTTCAGTAGACCCATAATAAATTCATAAAAGAACCAAACTTCATGAATGTTTTTTGTGACCAACAAGTATGTGCTCCAATCACTCTATCACAAAAAAATAAGAGTTGTAGATATTATTGGAAACTCAAGACAGCCATGACATTATGTTCTTTACAAGTGTATGTAAACTTTTGACCACGACTACATATATATATATTTTGCAGAATAAGAAGTACATTTTTCCACCACTTCATATGAGTTTAATTTCAGTTTGTTTATAAATAAAGTTGATTTGATTTGATTTGATTTGTTTCCCCATGTGTCCTGTGTAGTTCTGGCAGTATGGTGAGTGGGTGGAGGTGGTTGTGGATGACAGGCTGCCAGTACGAGAGGGCAGTCTGCTCTTCAGCTACTCTCACACCCGCAATGAGTACTGGAGCGCCCTGGTGGAGAAGGCCTATGCCAAGTCAGTACTGCCAGGAGCAAGCATATGTGCCTGGGTTGTAATGTCTGACATCCTCCGCTCTTGCACGGTTGCAGGTTAATCGGATCATACGGAAGTCTGAAGGGTGGCAACATTTCGGAGGGGATGGAGGATTTCACAGGTGGCATCGCGTACTCACTGCCGGTTTCCTCTCACGCGCCTCGTGTCTTGTGGAGGTTGCTGACAGCTGCCCTTGTTCGAGGCAGCCTGCTCAGCTGCTTCATTCAGGTACTTCCTGCCTCAAATAATAATAATAATTATAGATTTTATTTGTAAAAAACACTTTACATTGAGCAAACAACCTCAAAGTGCTACAGTGTATTAAAAAAAAAAAAAAAAAGATAATAAAAATGAATAAAAATAAAAACTAGAACTAGCACGCATATATATAAAAAAAGGCTTTTTTAAAAAAGAAGGGTTTTTAAGCCTTTTTTAAAAGCATCCACAGTCTGTGGTGCCCTCAGGTGGTCAGGGAGAGCGTTCCACAGACTGGGAATGTCCTGACCTGCAGATATGCACGTAGCAGTCAGGGGGCGCTGATTTAGAGTCTTTTTTGTGTGTCCACAGGCCAACAACTACCGGGAGATAGGCAAAATAAATGAAGATGGTCTGATAAAGGGCCATGCCTACGCCATCACTGAAACCGACCAGGCTAGTACACTTTTACAATCTCCTCATTTTATTGTTATTGTCAACTAATATCCTCCAATCCTTTGAACATCACTTTTTATTTTAAGTATTGTCTCATTATCACATTTGTCATCTTATTTTATTGTCTCATCTCCTTATCTCATGATCTGATTTCATCTAACGTCATCATTTTAAAACCTTATCTTATCTCTTCATGTTATCGTCTCATAATCTCATTCAATAGTATTATCCTATCATTTGTATTGTCTCATATCATGATCGCATTGTATCTCTTTTTTTTAACATGTCCTGTCCAGCCACTCAGGCAAATCATATTGTTGATATCTGCTGTACAAATTAACTTTACAAAAGAGAAGTGTGATTTATTTAATGTTTGGTGCAGCCGGGCCGGAGCAGGAACGGTAGAAAGAAGAAAAAAAGAAAACAGAGGGGGAAATTGCAGGGACTAGAGGGGGATAAGACGGAGAGACAACAACAACAACAGAACAGCAATAGGAAATACAATATGTACAAATATGATAGCAAAGAAGCAGTTAGTGAAGTAAATAATAATACAGAAATGACAATGAACATTATTGCACTACAAATGGAGCAATTCCAATACCAATAGAAATAACAGTATTGACAATTAATAATAATAATAATAATTACTTCTATTAAAAATACAATTGTTTCAAAAGCAATATGTAATGAAAACTTGAATCACTAAAGAAAGCAGATAAACGGAGAGACTGTATTAACCTTGTAGATTGTTATAGTAACAATAGGTTAAACTTTGTCTGTGTGCCATGTGTTACCCAGTTTTCCCCTGGGGAGGACAACATTTGATGAATGTTTGATGAAACGTGATTATATGCGTGAGTGTATGCACTAATATGTGCTTGTTAATGTACAGTATGTGTGAATGTATGTTTGTACAGTGAATGTATATGTATGCTTATACAGTGAATGTATATGTACAGTGTGTGTATATGTATGTTTGTACAGTGAATGTATATGTACAGTGTGTGTATATGTATGTTTGTACAGTGAATGTATATGTACAGTGTGTGTATATGTATGTTTGTACAGTGAATGTATATGTACAGTGTGTGTATATGTATGTTTGTACAGTGAATGTACATGTACAGTGTGTGTATATGTATGTTTGTTTGTACAGTGAATGTATATGTACAGTGTGTGTATATGTATGTTTGTACAGGGAATGTACATATATGTACAGTATGTGTACCGGTATATGTATGTTTGTACAGTGAATGTATATGTACAGTATGTGTATATGTATGTTTGTACAGTGAATGTATACGTACACTATGTGTATATGTATGTTTGTGCAGCGAATGTATATGTACAGTGTGTGTATATGTATGTTTGTACAGTGAATGTGTATGTACAGTGTGTGTATATGTATGCTTATACAGTGAATGTATAGTACAGTGTGTGTATATGTATGTTTGTAAAGTGAATGTATAGTACAGTGTGTGTATATGTATGTTTGTTTGTACACTGAATGTATATGTACAGTATGTGTATATGTATGTTTGTACAGTGAATGTATATCTACAGTATGTGTATATGTATGTTTGTGCAGCGAATGTATATGTACAGTGTGTGTATATGTATGTTTGTACAGTGAATGTGTATGTACAGTGTGTGTATATGTATGCTTATACAGTGAATGTATAGTACAGTGTGTGTATATGTATGTTTGTAAAGTGAATGTATAGTACAGTGTGTATATATGTATGTTTGTTTGTACAGTGAATGTATATGTACAGTATGTGTATATGTATGTTTGTGCAGCGAATGCATATGTACAGTGTGTGTATATGTATGTTTGTACAGCGAATGTGTATATACAGTATGTGTGTATGTATGTTTGTACAGTGAATGTGCGTGTGGATGCATGTACTGTGTTTGTAGTATGTATTGTTCTTCTCATTCATGTTATGGTCAACTAACCTCATTTAAAACCATCATTTTAGCTATTTGGTGTTGTCTCATCTGATAATCCTTTCATGTTATTATTTCATTATCTAACAATCTCCTCCAATCATTTAAACGTCTTTAACATTCCATCAAGTTATTGTCTCATAACCTCATTTATTGTCAGCATCTTCTCATCATTTTATCTCATGATCTGATTATATCTCATGTTATTTTAACTATTCATGGTAATCTAATTCAATTTCATGATCCTATCATTTTATTGTCTCATCTCACGATCTCATCATGGTATTGTTTAGTGATCTCATTTAAAGCCATCATTTGAATATTTTAGTGTCATCTCATTTGATAATCTCATCACTTTATCAGGTTATTATTATCTAATAATCTCCTTCAATCATTTAAACCAGGGGTCCCCAAACTACGGCCCGCGGGCCGAATCCGGCCTGCCAGCGTCCAAAATCAGGCCCGCGGGAAGTCCCAAGTATAAAAAAAAAAAAAAAAAAAAAAAAATGTTTTTAATTTTTTTCTGTCTTTTCTTATCCACTTTGTACCGCTTGCTACTCACAGTGTCTTCTAGCCGCTCAGGCAAATCATATTGTCTAAAAATGCATTTTCTCATCGATAATGTGACATCATCGCGCGCGTGGAAAGTGCGCTATATATATATATATATACACACACACAGCCCGGCCCCTATCCAAATTGTTTTAACCCAATGCGGCCCCGAGTCAAAAAGTTTGGGGACCCCTGATTTAAACAGTTTTATCATCACACCAATTCATCACCTTATCAGGTTATTATCTAATAATCTCCTCCAATCATTTAAACAGTTTTATCATCACACGAATGTATTGTTTCAGAATCTCATTCATTGCCATCATCCTTTTTTCATTGTCTCATGATCTGATATCTCATCTCATTTTAACACCTTATCTCATCTTGTCTCATCTCATGTTGTCCCATTGTATCTTATCATGTTATTGTCTCATAATCTCATCCAAAATCATTATTTTATCAATTCAATTTTAGCATCTTGAGGTGCAGCATCTCGTTTTCAAAGGGGTCCCCTTTGAAAACGCCTCTTGAATGTTTTAGCCACGTTAATGGTGGAAGAGTTTCGTATTTATGCAGTTGTATAAATATCAAAAAATCATTTTATTATCTCATCTCAGGATCTCATTTGTGAAGGAAATATTTTTCCTCCTTTGGGCAAAATGGAACGCCTTAGAAGTTTTTCACTTTGGTCTTCGTTTTGCTTGAAGAGATAAAAACAATGATCTCAACCCTGTTTCTTATCTGTAGACACATATTTGTTTCTCTAGTTTTAATGATGTTAGGCTAAACCAAGTGCGGATGTAGTGGGAGTGGACAAGAGTGCGTGTGTGTGTGTCCAACACACACGTGTCTTACTACTTTTTGTAAAATAAATTGTTAATCTTCAATTCTAGTCACATAGTTTTAGAATAAAATAATCTGGGAGGACTCCCTTCCCTGTAAAAGGGAGGGTCCAAACACATTGTATCTTATCATGTTATCATTCCATACCATATTTCCAGCTTATCTCATCCTTGTAACGCAAAGTGAGGTCCAGGGGCTATTTGCGGCCCGCAGTTGGCCAGCACAATATTGTCAGAAAAAAACATTAAGAAAAAAAATCTGTAAGTGCAAGTTAAAACTCTACAATGCAAAGCAAAAGCCATTTATCAACAACACCCAGAAACGCTTCGCTGGGCCCCAGCTCATCTAAGATGGACTGATGCAAAGTGGAAAAGTCTTCTGTGGTCTGACGAGTCAACATTTCAAATTGTTTTTGGAAACTGTGGACGTCGTGTCCTTTGGACCAAAGAGGAAAAGAACCATCCGGATTGTTATAGGCGCAAAGTTGAAAAGCCGGCATCTGTGATGGTATGGGGGTGTATTAGTGCCCAAGGCATGGGTAACTTACACATCTGAAAAGGTACATGCTGAAAGGTACATACAGGTTTTGGAGCAACATATGTTGCTTATTTCAAGCCACATTCTGCCCGTGTTACAACTATTGAACAACTTAAGCTGTACATCAAGCAAGAATGGGAAAGAATTCCACCTGAAAAGTTTCAAAAATGTGTCTCCTCAGTTCCCAAACGTTTAGTGTTGTTAAAAGGAAAGGCCATGTAACACAGTGGTAACAATGCCCCTGTGACAACTTTTTTGCAATGTGTTGCTGCCATTAAATTCTAAGTTAATGATTATTTACAAAAAAAAAAAAGTTGTTTCTCAATGTGAACATGAAATATCTTGTCTTTGCAATCTATTCAATTAAATATAAGTTGAAAAGGATTTGCAAATCATTATATTCTGGTTTTGGGTTTTGTATTACACTGGTGTCATGATGCGCTGTTAGGATCCTTCTGGAAGAATCCCCAGTTTGAGTTGGTTCTCACGGAGCAAGATCAGCCTGATGAGGATGACATTAAGAAAAAAAAGCAAAAAGACGTGGAATTTAGATTTTAATAACGTGGGTGCACCGCGGACTGAAAAGTCAAAACATGCTTGGATATTTTTTTTCTTTTATAAAAACAATGCAATATGTTACATATTTAAAGACACAATTTAGTGTCAGCTTTTTGTTATAAGTGAAAAAGTGTATTATTATTATTAGTGTAAAAAATTTCCGCTTCTCCCCATTACATGTTTTTTTTTTTTTGTTTTCTTCCGTTTTTACCGTTGTTTTTTTTCCTTTATACAAAATAAATGTATACCAAAATGGCCGCAGCTTCATTTGACTTTTCAGTATGTAGCACTTGGTGGAAAAAGTTTGGAGACACGCCTGTCATGTCTTATTTAATCATCTCATCACAATATTGTTGTTTTTTTTGTCCCGTCATTTCATCGCATTATCTCAATTCATCTAATTATAGGCCTGTTATTATTTTTGTTCCGCACGTCTAATTAGACGGCCGTACACCTTGTATGTGACACATGCTAACTGATAGCATGCTAACGTTAGCTTGCTAGCATGTTAAAATTAGCATGCTAACTCTTTGAGCTAGTTTTGCAACCGTTTACCCCAGAGTCATATAACTTGGTGCGTGACACTTGTAAACTGTTAGCAGGCAAACTTAGCATGCTAACATTAAAGTGCTAACTTTTTTTTTGCTAAATGTACTTTTTTTTCCCCCCTCTAATTCCCCAGCCATACACCTTAGAGCAGTGGTCCCAACCACCGGGCCGCGGCCCAGTACCGGTCCGTGGATCGATTGGTACTGGGCCGCACAAGAATTAAAAAAATAAATTAATAAATACAATTTATTTTTATTTATTTATTTTTTTCAACATAAAAAAACACAAGATACACTTACAATTAGTGCACCAACCCAAAAAACCTCCCTCCCCCATTTACACTCATTCACGCTCATTCGCACAAAAGGGTTGTTTCTCTCTGTTATTAATATTCTGGTTCCTACATTATATATCAATATATATCAATACAGTCTGCAGGGATACAGTCCGTAAGCACACATGATTGTATTTTTTTATGACAAAAAAAAAAATCACACCCCCCCGGTCCGTGGGACAAATTTTCAAGCGTTGACCGGTCCGCAGTTACAAAAAGGTTGGGGACCACTGCCTTAGAGTCATATAACTTGGTATGTGACACAAGTTTTAAATGATTGATTGGGAAGTTAATTGACATCTTAAAGAATTGAAGCTAACCATTATCACGCTCACGTTAGCTTGCTAGCATGCTAACTTTTTGAGGTAGTTTTACAACCGTTTACCCCAGAGTCATATAACTTGGTATGTGACACTTGTTAACTTTTAGCATGCAAACGATAGCATGCCAGCTAGCTAACTTAAGCATGCTAACTCTTTCATCTAATTTTACACTTTTTTTCTCTGTTTCCGAAGCCATACACCTTACAGCCATGTTAATTGACATGTGAGACATGCTAACTGTTAGCATTCCATCGTTAGCACACATGCTAAGTGTTAGCATTTTAATGTGCGCCTGCTAACATTTTAAACTAAATCTGCAGCTCATTTTGGACAGTTACACCTAAAACTCACGGATCATCGTTGGCACACATGCTAAGTGTTAGCATTTTAATGTGCGCATGCTAACATTTTAGGCTAGCTCTGTAGCTCATTTTGGACAGTTACACCTAAAACTCACGGATTCTGACACTCAACAGCATCTTAAAAGCTCGGCGGCTTCCGGTGACTCCCGGCCAGAGGTCCAGGGCACAGATAGCAGGCCATCAAAATTTGCACGGGAATTTTCGAGTTCTCATGTTATCCTCCTAATGTTATCTTGTCCTTCTACATTTCAGATCTCATCATCTAGTTTCAAAACATGAAATACCAATCCAAACCTCATGTCATATCATATGTTATATCTAGTGTTGGGTTAGTTACTGAAAACCAGTAACTAGCTACAGTTACTAGTTACTTTATTTCAAAAGTAACTCAGTTACTTACACCAAAAAGTAACGCATTACTGTGAAAGGTAACTATTTAGTTACTTCTTTTTTTCTTCTTCTTTTTTTAAAGCTCTCATTAATGCCCTTTTAGCCTTCATTTCTGTACTGTTATTGCAGTGGAGAATAATACAATCTGTTGATCAACTTGACATGCATTTGCATCACTGAACTCTGCTAAGCAATGTGCTCTACATACAACACACAAAGACAGATATGTTTCAAAAGGCCAAATTATTTCCGGCCAGAACAAATTGACAAAACTATTTTAAATAGCTGCAACATAACATACATAAGTAACAAACAGCATAATAGCAACATAGCTGTAAACCAAGGAAGTACTTTAACTTTAACTTTACATACACAAAGCCTAACCAGGCGTTTTTTCTCTCAAGGAATTCTGAAATAAAATCATGTCTGAAGCCCAGAACACTCTACGCATTTCCCCAGTTTTAGTTTAGAGATAAGGAAAGATTGGCCTGGGCCACTAGGATCCCTCTTTGTTTGTGAACATTATAGTCTATACATTTAGAGTGATGTGATAATCAAACACTCTAGAAGTCTAGAATGAAAGAGTATATAAGAGAATTGACAGAGTGTGTTTACCTTCAGTGCTGAATGATGAGCAGAGGCAGAGTTTGGAGTGTCTTCTTTAGCTTGCTTTCTATGTTTATGTACTCACTGTCCACTGTGTCCAGGAGCTTGGAAAATGTTTTCGTGCCATTTGCTGTTTGACGCCGGTGTCATGCTAATTAGCTGCCTGAAAGCGGGTGACTTCACTGTATAAATAGCCTGCATGTCTTCTAGCACATACGCTGCAATGGCTCTATCAATGTTGTCCTTGCTAGCAGTGCCTCGTTAAAATCCAGCCGCTGTTGCTTAGGAGGTGAAGTGTCTCTCTTTACTAGCTTCGTCGAAGCATGTTGCTTTTGTAGCTGTTTCAGCAGATTTGAATTGACACAACTTAAATTTAACTAAAATTTTATTTTCTTTGTGCCTGACAAAGGAAAAGTAGTGATACTATTTAGGCTGACCATATTCTGAAATCCCAAAAAGAGGACACATATATGCGTGCCAAGGCGGGCAGCAGCACGCCAAGCCGGGACTAGGTGAAAATTTGCCAATGATACTCGAATTTGCTTTATAAATAATATATTTATTTAAATACAGCATTTTTTCTCCTCTGTTGACAGCAGTGTTGGCGCTAGGAATTTTCAAAATGGGGTCCCAGGACCCATCAAGTCATAAAAATGGGGTCCTACAGTACATTTTTGGGACCCCACTTTTTTGTAAGCGTTTTGAAAAAGAAAAAGATAAATGTATTATCCTGTTATATCTCACATTCTATATTGTGTTTTGGAAAAAGGTTGTCATAAACGTTACTTAATTCATTAAAAAAAAATAATAATAAAAATTTGTATACATATGTATTCAGTTCTAAACATTTATTCACTTTCTTCTTTCCTTCATGGATCTGAACTTTGTTTTTTCTATGTTTTTATCTAATAAGTTGTACATGTATTTATTTCAGTATAAAAGTGTAAAAAGTGTTTTGCTTCGGTCATGAAATGATGATAATGGTGTGCCAGGGCATACATACATTTTATATTTAACGCTTAAATCTCTGGAGTCTACATCAACTTCTTATGTTTTTTTTGTTTGTTTTTTTCCCACCCTTAATTGTCAAACAAAACTATGTTTTTAATGGCAAACACACAAAATATGCAAAATCTTCCACCAAAAATATTTTTCAAAGTGGAATATTTGATTTGAAGTAATCGGAACCTTGGATAGGTCAATAATTCATAATAACATTACACTTTTGTTATGTTTTTGTTTATTTTATAGTATTTTTAGAATGTGCCGTGGGCCTTTAAAACATTAGCTGTGGGCCGCAAATGGCCTCCGGGGGCACACTTTTGACATCCCTGCTATAGATAATAAAAAATTGAATCTGATAAATCGATCTATCCGCCCCTCCCTCACCACTGCTGCTGCGCGCACACCCCTCCCCTCCTCCCTCCCCACACCCAGACACACACACAGCGCAACTCCTCCCTGTGACACAAGAGATTCAGAAGGACGACACCGCAGCGCTGCAATAAAACACACTCGGATCTTCTGTTTCTAGCCGATACTACATAAAAAATTACGTAAAATAACGCAGTAATGCATCATGTAGTAACGGTAACTGAGTTACTGAATATAAAAAATAACGCGTTAGATTACAAGTTACCACCGAAACTAACGCCGTTGCTTTGTAACGCGTTAGTCCCAACACTGGTTATATCACTTAGTACACATTATTAACTTTACTCCTTGCAACTATCATCATTCCTTATTAGCATTATGAAGTTATGTGACCTCATCTCTCTCAAAAATATATGAACAAATCGGTTTGATCTATGAAAATGTTTGTTTTCCAGGTGAAGCATGTGTCTGGTGTGATTTTGCTCCTGAGGCTGAGGAATCCGTGGGGCTTTGTTGAATACAGTGGACCCTGGAGTGACAAGTGAGGCTGTGTGTGTGTGTGTGTGTGTGTGTGTGTGTGTGTGTGTGTGTGTGTGTGTGTGTGTGTGTGTGTGTGTGTGTGTGTGTGTGTGTGTGTGTGTGTGTGTGTGTGTGTGTGTGTGTGTGTGTGTGTGTGTGTGTGTGTGTGTGTGTGTGTGTGTGTGTGTGTGTGTGTGTGTGTGTGTGTGTGTGTGTGTGTGTGCGTGCGTGCGTGTTGGCCTCATGTTGTGTTTCTCTTGGTGTGTGGTTGCAGGAGCAAGGAGTGGAGTGACGTATCCAAAGAGGAGAAAGAGAGGCTAGAAATGAAAAGGAGAGAAGATGGAGAGTTCTGGTAATCACATGGTCTAATAAGCATTCACTTGTTTGACGTAGAAGTCTACACAAACTTGCACTTTCTATGATTTGATAACAGGATCAGTGCTGATGATTTTGGCAGCAAGTTTGACTTAGTGGAGCTCTGCAGTGTTAATCCTGACACCCTTGTGGTTACGAACACAGAGCATCCTCCTAGCTCCGCCCCCTCTCAGTGGACCATCAACGAGCATGAAGGATTGTGGCTACCAGGGAGCTCTGCCGGTGGAAGCCGGAAATACCACCGTATGTATCAATACCGTAGCGTATCAATACCATACCATACCATACATAATTTCAAGTGTGCAAGGATACTTGATCTACCAAACCCAAAAGCAGTGAAGTTGGCACGTTGTGTAAATCGTATATAAAAAGAGAATACAATGATTTGCAAATCCTTTTCAACTTATATTCAATTGAATAGACTGCAAAGACAAGATATTTAATGTACAAACTGAGAAACGTTGTTATTTTTGGCAAATATTAGCTCATTTGGAATTCGATGCCTGCAACATGTTTCAAAAAAGCTGGCACAAGTGGCAAAAACGACTGAGAAAGTTGAGGAATGCTCATCAAAGACTTATTTGGAACATCCCACAGGTGAACAGGCTAATTGGGAACAGGTGGGTGCCATGATTGGGTATAAAAGCAGCTTCCATGAAATGCTCAGTCATTCACAAACAAGGATGGGGCGAGGGTCACCACTTTGTCAACAAATGTGTGAGAAAATTGTCCAACAGTTTAAGAACAACATTTTTCAACGAGCTATTGCAAGGAATTTAGGGATTTCACCATCTATGGTCTGTAATATCATCAAAAGGTTCAGAGAAGCTAGATAAATCACTGCACGTAAGCAGCAGTGCCCGTGACCTTTCATCCCTCAGGCATCAAAACCGACATTAGTGTGTAAAGGATATCACCACTTGGGCTCAGGAACACTTCAGAAAACCACTGTCAGTAACTACAGTTGGTCGCTACATCTGTAAGTGCAAGTTAAAAGTCTATACAAAGCGAAAGCCATTTATCAACAACACCCAGAAACGCCGCCGGCTTTGCTGGGCCCAAGCTCATCTAAGATGGACTGATGCAAAGTGGAAAAGTGTTCAGTGGTCTGACGAGTCCACATTTCAAATTGTTTTTGGAAACTGTGGACGTCGTGTCCTTTGGACCAAAGAGGAAAAGAACCATCCGGATTGTTATAGGCGCAAAGTTCAAAAGCCAGCAGTTATAGGGGTGTATTAGCAGTGTTGGGTTAGTTACTGAAAAACAGTAACTAGTTACAGTTACTAGTTACTTTATTTCAAAAGTAACTCAGTTACTAAATCAGTTACTTACACCAAAAAGTAATGCGTTACTGTGAAAAGTAACTATTTAGTTACTTCTTCTACTTTTTTTTTTTAAAGCTCCCATTAATGCCCTTTTAGCCTTCATTTTAGTACTGTTATTGCACTGGAGAATAATACAATCTGTTGATCAACTTGACATACATTTGCATCACTGAACTCTGCTAAGCAATGTGCTCTACATACAACACACAAAGACAAAGATATGTTTCAAAGGGCCAATTTATTTCAGGCCAGAACAAATTGACAAAACTATTTTAAATAGCTGCAACATAACATACATAAGTAACAAACAGCATAATAACACTAACACTAACACTAACACTAACCACGTTAAACCCAGATTCCGAACTAATAAAGGTCTTAACTCATTCTCTTTCTATGCCACTTCAATATGGAATGCACTCCCAACAGGTGTAAAAGAAAGGGCATCTCTATCCTCCTTCAAAACCGCACTAAAAGAACATCTCCAGGCAACTACAACCCTAAACTAACACCCTCCCTTCCACATAATACCTCTTCGGGTTGTAAATAATCAAATGTAGACACTTTTTCTTATACTTTCTGATCTCTCTCTCTGTGTCCACTACTTGCTGTACATATCCTACCAAGTCAGTCCTACACTGTTTCAATGTCCATTTCTCTGATGATGCAATTGTTGATGACTGAAGTGTTGATACCAACCAAACCTAACCCCCCCCCCTCCATATCCCACACCCCGGATTGTAAATAATGTAAATAATACAATGTATATACCCTGATGATTATCTTGTGTGATGACTGTATTATGATGTTAGTATATATTTGATAGTATATATCTGTATCTGGACCCCGACTTAAACAAGTTAAAAAACTTATTTGGGTGTTACCATTTAGTGGTCAATTGTACGGAATATGTACTGTACTGTGCAATCTACTAATAAAAGTTTCAATCAATCAATCAACAACATAGCTGTAAAGCTGGCTTCACCTAAGGAAGGCACACGTGACATACACAGAGCCTAACCAGGCAGATTTGAATTGTTGTTTTGGGCAGTAGACGGGATCTTTGATCCAAGACACAACTTACATTTAACTAAAATGTTCTTTTCTTTGTGCTCGACAAAAGAAAAGAAGTGAGAATATCTCATACTTGCCAACCCTCCCGAATTTCACTGCCTCTCCCTGGGACAACCATTCTCCAAATTTCTGCCGATTTCCAGCCGGACTTAAGGCACGCCCCCTCCCGGTCTGTGCGGATCTGAGTGGGGACAGCCTGTCGCCACGTCCGCTTGGCCAACCAAAAAGTAACCACAGAACACTATACCGTATAGGCGTATAGTGTTCTGTGGTTACTTTTTTGTTGGCCAACAGTTGTATTGCGCACCCCCCTCCCCTCCCCTCCCCTCCCCCCCCCCCTCCCCTCCCCTCCCCTCCCCTTCCCACACTCAGACACACAGTCACACGCACACACAGAGAGCGCAGAGGAAGAATCAGAAGCACGTCTCTGCTTCGCTGGAATAAAACACACTCAGATCCTCAGTTTCTAGCCGATACTACATAAAAAGTAACGTAAAATAACGCAGTAACGCATCATGTAGTAACGCTAACTGAGTTATTGAATATAAAAAAATAACGCGTTAGATTACTAGTTACCGCCGAAACTAACGGCGTTACAGTAACGCGTTACTTTGTAACGCGTTAGTCCCAACACTGTGTATTAGTGCCCAAGACATGGGTAACTTACACATCTGTGAAGGCACCATTAATGCTGAAAGGTACATACAGCTTTTGGAGCAACATATGTTGCCATCCAAGCAACGTTATCATGGACGCCCCTGCTTATTTCAGCAAGACAATGCCAAGACACGTGTTACATCAACGTGGCTTCATAGTAAACGAGTGTGGGTACTAGACTGGCCTGCCTGGAGTCCAGACCTGTCTCCCATTGAAAATGTGTGGCGCATTATGAAGCCTAAAATACCACAACGGTGACCCCCGGACTGTTGAACAACTTAAGCTGTACATCAAGCAAGAATGGGAAAGAATTCCACCTGAAAAGCTTCAAAAATGTGTCTCCTCAGTTCACAAACGTTTACTGAGTGTTGTTAAAAGGAAAGGCGATGTAACACAGTGGTGAACATGCCCCTCTGCCAGGTTTTTTGCAATTCTAAGTTAATGATTATTTGCAAATCAGCGTGAACATTAAATATCTTGTCTTTGCATTCTATTCAATTGAATATAAGTTGAAAAGGATTTGCAAATCATTGTATTCTCTTTTTATTTACCATTTACACAACGTGACAACTTCACTGCTTTTGGCTTTTGTATTACACTGGTGTCATGATGCGCTGACAGGATCCTTCTGGAAGAATCCCCAGTTTGAGTTGGTTCTCACGGAGCATGATCAGCCTGATGAGGATGATGAGGACGATGAAGCGGAGGAGGACGAAGACGAAGAGGACGGTATGTCACTCCAGAGCGAAAAAACGGAGAAGCAGAAGATGAAAGCCAAAAAGTGCACCGTTTTGGTGGAAGTCCTGCAGAAAGACAGAAGGCGGCGGGACAAAATCCACTTCCTCTTCATGGGTTTTCACATCTACAAGGTCCTTATTCTAACATCCAGCATTCTCATTTCACTTTTGGAACTCACACTCTTCTCTTTTGTTTTTTTCAGGTTCCACCCGAGGTAATCTGTTTATAATAATGCTTTAAAAAAAAAAGTATTCCAATGATTATGGTCTATTTCTACACACAGCTTCAAGGGATGTGTCTGCAGCGCAACTTCTTCCTAAAAAATCGCCCTGTCAGCCGCTCGGGGAAATATAAGGCTCAGAGGTAAAACAATTATTTTCCACTTCTACCCAAGCGACAGCAACAAAACCGTTTTCCTGTGCCCACGTTCACACTTATGGACCATGTTGTGTGGCAGGGGAGTGTGGAGGAAAGTGCACCTGGACCCGGGTCACTACGTCCTTGTAGCGTCCACCTATCGACCCAACCAGGCTGGAGAGTTCTTTGTGCGCATCTTCTCCAAAACTGGGAACACTTTGGGGTGAGACGGAGGGAAACCTGTTCAGAGGAGAAAAACATGTAAAAGGATACCACTAGAAAAAATACAGTACTGTACTGGCCAAAAGTTTGGACACACCTTCTCATTCAATGCAATGTTTTCTTTATTTTTATGACTATTTACATTGTAGATTGTCACATCAATAACACATGTGGAGTTATGTACTTAACAAAAAAAGGTGAAATAACTGAAAACATGTTTTATATTCTAGTTTCTTCAAAATAGCCACTCTTTGCTCTGATTACTGTTTTGCACACTCTTGGCATTCTCTCCATGAGCTTCAAGAGGTAGTCACCTGAAATGGGTTTCACTTCACAGTTGTGCTTGAAGCTCATGGGGAGAATGCCAAGAGTGTGCAAATCGGTAATCAGAGCAAAGGGTGGCTATTTTGAAGAAACTAGAATATAAAACATGTTCAGTTATTTCACCTTTTTTAGTTAAGTACATAACTCCACGTGTTCTCATTCATAGTTTTGATGTGACAATCTACAAACCCCGTTTCCATTTGAGTTGTGAAATTGTTAGATGTAAATATAAACGAAATACATATTCAGTTGAATATGCTACAAAGACAACATATTTGATGTTCAAACTGATAAACATATATTTTCTTTGCAAATAATCATTAACGTTAGAATTTGATGCCAGCAACACATGACAAAGAAGTTGGGAAAGGTGGCAATAAATACTGATAAAGTTGAGGAATGCTCATCAAACACTTATTTGGAACATCCCACAGGTGAACAGGCTAATTGGGAACAGGTGGGTGCCATGATTGGGTATAAAAGTAGATTCCATGAAATGCTCAGTCATTCACAAACAAGGATGGGGCGAGGGTCACCACTTTGTCAACAAATGCGTGAGCAAATTGTTGAACAGTTTAAGAAAAACCTTTCTCAACCAGCTATTGCAAGGAATTTAGGGATTTCACCATCTACGGTCCGTAATATCATCAAAGGGTTCAGAGAATCTGGAGAAATCACTGCACGTAAGCAGCTAAGCCCGTGACCTTCGATCCCTCAGGCTGTACTGCATCAACAAGCGACATCAGTGTGTAAAGGATATCACCACATGGGCTCAGGAACACTTCAGAAACCCACTGTCAGTAACTACAGTTGGTCGCTAGTAACTTGCAAGTTAAAACTCCTATGCAAGGCGAAAACCGTTTATCAACAACACCCAGAAACGCCGTCGGCTTCGCTGGGCCTGAGCTCATCTAAGATGGACTGATACAAAGTGGAAAAGTGTTCTGTGGTCTGACGAGTCCACATTTCAAATTGTTTTTGGAAACTGTGGACATCGTGTCCTCCGGACCAAAGAGGAAAAGAACCATATAGGCACAACGTTGAAAAGCCAGCATCTGTTATGGTATGGGGGTGTATTAGTGCCCAAGACATGGGTAACTTTCACATCTGTGAAGGCGCCATTAATGCTGAAAGGTACATACAGGTTTTGGAGCAACTTATGTTGCCATCCAAGCAACGTTACCATGGACGCCCCTGCTTATTAAGACAATGCCAAGCCACGTGTTACATCAACGTGGCTTCATAGTAAAAGAGTGCGGGTACTGGACTGGCCTGCCTGTAGTCCAGACCTGTCTCCCATTGAAAATGTGTGGCGCATTATGAAGTAACATAATACCACAACGGAGACCCCCGGACTGTTGAACAACTTAAGCTGTACATCAAGCAAGAATGGAAAAGAATTCCACCTGACAAGTTTAAAAAATGTGTCTCCTCAGTTCCCAAATGTTTACTGAGTGTTGTTAAAAGGAAAGGCCATGTAACACAGTGGTGAACATGCCCTTTCCTAACTACTTTGGCACGTGTTGCAGCCATGAAATTCTAAGTTAATTATTATTTGCAAAAAAAAATTAAAGTTTATGAGTTTGAACATCAAATATCTTGTCTTTGTAGTGCATTCAATTGAATATGGGTTGAAAAGGATTGGCAAATCATTGTATTCCGTTTATATTTACATCTAACACAATTTCCCAACTCATATGGAAACGGGGTTTGTACAATGTAAATAGTCATGAAAATAAAGAAAACGCATTGAATGAGGAGAAGGTGTCCAAATGTTTGGCATGTACTGTATATATGTATTATTATTATTAGGGCTGTCAAAAATAGGTAGTTAACTCGTGATTAATCCCAAAATGTTTTTACAATAATCATGTATAAATGCAGATTAATCATGCAATTTTTCTGATTTAAAGAAAATATCATTTGACTGCACTATTTGTTATATTTAATTGGCAGGAGGCTGGTATTTCCTCATTTTGAAAATAAATATGTGGGATGACAAAAAATGTTGATCTTTAATAATCATTTGGAGTGCGTAACAAAGTGAAAGAAAAATGTAACTCTTTTTGGTCATTTATGAACAAGCATATGGTAAAAATGAATCAACAGAGGCGTGCAAAATGTAAATGAAGGAATGACAGGGCGCCTTATATGAAATTTTTACTGCAAACATATTTCTAGTTGCTTCCTGCTCCATCACTGATAAGAATATAAGGGAAAATGTCCCCAAATAGTCACACTAGCTCCTGCAGCGCACAGCATTAGTGCTCGTCTTAAAAAGCATTGCTATTGGGTTTGAATCCTGGTCGTAATTTAGTTAGGAAGGATTATTTAGGTTTTAATTATGTTCCAATCGTTATTTTGCACTTAAGATAATTATTGAACTTTTTTTTTTTACCTTTAATTAATTTGAGT